>NC_140167.1:58561881-58584381 GCF_963971535.1 Notolepis coatsorum
AGTTCTTAGGGCCGGTTCCTGGGGTATCCGTAGCGGAGCTAATCAGGTTGTAGATGTTGGAGATTAGCAGTTTTTATTTCCGGGTTGAGAACCATTAGTGAGTCTATAAGGGTTTCAGGGGGCCGACTAGGGAATTTGGGGTTCTGGTTCTGTGTGAAGTGCCTAATTTGGAAGAAACGAAACAGGTAGGATTTGGGAAGGTCGAATTCTTTACCCCGGTCCTCATCTAAGTAAAAACAAGACAATAACGACATATTCATGCACGTCATTAAGTGATATTGTTGAACAATGATAACGTTAGCACACGTTAGCTGACAGTAAAAAAAAAACTGTTTGTGTTTAAAAGAGAGCAAAGGCACATCACTGTCAAGTCCAGTGCAGACTAGTAGATAATCAAACAAACATATTCCACATCAAAAAGTGGCCACGGGCCCGTGGGGCACTCACAGCTGCCATTACAAGTCATGCTGTGCTACTATGGCTTTATACAATTAACATAACATGAATAAAACATGGTTGAACATGGTAATGAGAGCACAACACACATACCTGTTTGTGTTTTAAAAGAGAGCAAAGGCACATCTGTCAGCGTTTGTCTTCTTTAGCGTTCCTAACGTGAGGCAAGGAAACTAAAAAAGAAGGAGGGGTCATCCCGTCACTGCGTCAAGTGTGGATATGTTCAGTTCGGCTGACATTGAGTTGAATGGGATCAGCTGTCTCAGCTCGGAACTAGGCAAAATCTGCATATGGCTCGCTGATAACAAACTATCATTACACATGGGCAAAACAGAGTCCATTCTCTTCGGTTCAAATAACAAACTCAGCAAGACCGACGGCTTCTCAGTTACAGTGGGTGACAATATTGTCACAAGGAAAGATGAAATTACCTACCTGGGTTCCATCCTAGAGGCTAATCTTTCCTGTGACAAAATGGCATCCAATGTAATAAAAAAAGTCAACCAACAAACTCGATTCTTGTACCGGATCTCCTACCTGGTAAACAAGAATACCCTGAAGACTCTGGCAGGAGCACTCATTCAAAGGTACTACGACTATGCTTGCCCCTCATGGTACCAAAGCACCTCAAAGGCGCTAAAAACAAAATGACAAACATCTCAAAACAAACTGGTCAGACTACTGCTTGACCTTACTCCTAGAACCCACCTCACCCCTGTCCTACCCATGTACATGTCAAAATACTTCCCAAAGGTCAGTGAATATCACGATCACAACACCAGAGGGAGCTCCACAAATCATGTTAAACCCAGATTCGGCTCAAACAAGGGACTAAACACGTTTAGCAATTATGCCACATCAATGTGGAACGCCCTACCCAAAGCTGTAAAGGAATGTGAATCACTACCCACTTTCAAAACCACTCTCAAAGAACACCTACTGGAGACTGCAATTCGAAACTGGCCCCTGTAAATGTCCTCCAACGTACAGTAAATGACCAAGTAGGGTTTTGTCAATATTCCAATGTACAGTGTTGCTTGTTGCATTGTTAACTAGCTCAGGGGTTCCCAAAGTGGGGGTCGCGAGCGCGGCGAGCCGCCGTGGGTGGGTCGCCAGATGACAAATAAAAAAAAAAAATCCCCAAAAAATTTAATAATATTTTTTTTTTGCAGTCATGCCATCACAAACACTGGCATTTAAAGGGTACAAATAAAACAATCCCTGCACCTGAATGCAGGAAATTAAGTCTTTGTAACACAAAAAAAAAGTGGCCTGACTGGGGCTATATTTCGTGTGTGTGCGTTTGAACGTTTGCATGTTTCAACCATACATTTCCATTTATATATTAAAAAAAAAAATATATATACATATTTTTTTTATACCTCCTATAATAGTGGGGGTTGCGGCTCTCTGACACTGTTATTTCGGGGGTCGCGGCCTGAAAACTTTGGGAACCCCTGAACTAGCTAACGTTTGATATATTGGTTGATGTATATTTAATATTTAATAGGCTTCAATAGAACTGGCACCAAGTCTGACACCAAGCAGAGCATAAAACGCTGGTATTCTGACATGATGACCCTTCCTTCTTTTATAGTTTCCTTGATGGGAGGTAGCCCACTAGAAGGTAAAATGGCGACCACTAATAATATGCAAGGGAAAAAAACACTGACTTGCTATTTTTTATCAACTTCTTAAAACTCACTCTACAAGTATCCATTACAAATGAATAAACTACTTTGTACACTTAAATCAACTTAAATTTGAACTTTTAATTCTCCTATTCTAATCACACTGCTTTAGAAACGTACTGGTCAAGTTCAGTCCAGACTGATGAGAGGGCAGAAATACAACGCTATGCTTCTTAAAGCTCGTAAAGCTCTGGTTAGCCCGGCTGTTACGTACCCCAGTGGGGAGACGCAACACAAGGCCACAGACAGGGTAGGTGAGGGTGCAGTGACACAAAACACAAGAAACAATTTGCAAAATAATAATATTTATTTCACAAACACAAAACTCGGCAACACAGAGAGCAAGGAGGACTTACCAGTGAGCACCAAATGAAATATCAAAAAGAAATAAAAGCCCACCCCCCCTTACAGGCGCGGACGCCCCAAAGTACAGGTGGTGGTGCTCACTTCTAAAGCTGGTGTCTTTAACAGTAGGTCACCTACGTGATGCAAAATGTAGACCCAGGGTATCTTCCTGTCCTCAATGTCCCTGTGTGCAAAACAAAAGATTAATACAAAGCAAAGCAATCACCATAGGCTGGGTGACGAGGAATAAACAAATACACAAACAGGTTATGGGCAAAACAGAAATGTACAACTACCAAACTAATGCCAAACAGGCCACAGCTCTACAGAACACAAACAGCACAAAACTATACTAAAGACCTAAACTAACTGACAGCACAAAGTGCCAGAGCCTTCACCAGCTCTATACCGAAGACATACCAAAATGAGCTCCCACACAGATACAGACCAAGTATAATTACCACCACACACAGACCAAGTATATAGTTACCACCACACACAGACCAAACGAACCAGGGAGCTAACTAACACTGCATACAAATGGGTATATGAATGAGTGTGGAGCCTGATTGCCTGACGAGTCTCAGCTGCTGCTGCTGCTGTTGCTGGAACTGAGACACCTGAGAGTGGGGATATGTAGACACAAGAGGGAGACAAGACAACAACAAACAAAACATGCCTATATATACAACAGATAACATACATTACTCCCTCTATATACATACATAAGGACACCGTCCGTAACACCGGCACTAAAATGATCAACTTCTCGTCCATATAGACCTGGGGAGTGAGTTTTCACCTGTGATTTTCCCCTCATTGTAGCCATCCATTGAATGTCAAAACTAAGTATTACAGCCAAACCGTATCGTGTAGGTTCATAATCTTTGACGGAGGTATAGATGATTTAATTCACTACTGTTACAACCAATAAAGGTAAATGTTTTAACTTAATCTTTGAGAGAATGTGTTTTATATCGTAATCTTTACTTGTCTACATGGTAACTACTACAGTTCCCATACCTCTGCAAACCTCGACCAATCACAAGAGCACAACTACTTTGACATTTGTGTCATTCCGGGTTGTTAGTTTTTACGGCATTTGCCGCCATCTTTGTTATATACTCGTACTGGCATTGCGTCCCGCTCTTATGCCATATCGAGATATACCTCATCTCCTGTACTTACTGTACTACATGAACGAAAACAAAACACCCTTGCACTTGACCAGGCCCCGCCCCAGTGGCTTACTATAAGACACCGGGCGTGGTCACCACTCGCCCTTCCTCTTTTTCGTTTTCCATCATGGCGGATGCTTTGCACTCTGTGTAACTAGCGTTTATGAAGTGTAAAGAGAAATTGAACAATGCCGGAGATTTGCCAGCCCCTGGAATCTTCGGCATGTTCCAACGGCGCTCGTATGGGTTCTGCGACTCTGCAGCTGGATGCATTTCGATGCATCTCTGCGTCGAGTCTGTACTGGGGTTTCCTCGTCTTGTTGACAGCAGACAGAGGGACGTCGTGTGATGTGTAGCTATCGAGCTACCTCACACCCAGGTAGGATCTGCGCCGCTAGGCATTAATGCTGGTGTTTGTAATGCTGTTTGTTGTTCTGTTAGACAACCGAGTTGTGTATCGGCGCAAGGGGCAGGATGTCTGGGTAAACGTCCCTCTGAGTTGGACGTTTTCAGGCTATCCTGGAGTGCGCGGCTAACGCTATGCTATATGCTGGGTACTGTTTCTGTTTTCAAATCCCCGCTGAGGGATGTCTTTATACAAGGTCTTCCCTCCTCTTAACCATTCATGCTGACGGTCAATTGGTGTCTACTGTTATGAGTACTGCGGGGGGTTTTGTTTACCTTTTTCATGGGTGAATGGGCTGAGGTCTAGGGCTGGTGTGCTTTCTGTGAATATTATGAATGGATGCAGGACTGGTTTTCTCTGGTCCGCATCCCCTTAACGTTGTGTGTATGGGCTAGCCCATTCTACAGTGTGTTGGTGTTTTAGTTCATTTATTCATTAACCCCTTCATGGGTGCACACCACAGTGGAGGTTGCTGGTTGCAACCACCACTGGTGCTCCGTGTTTATGAAGCAGGTGGCATCAGTCCTTTGCCTCTGGCATGTTGAAACAGTGCCCCGCCCGGCCGACACCATGAGGTGAGTCGGCCCGGCGGGTGGCTGGTGGGCTGTTAAAGCCTATACCGCCACGGTATGGAATTAGCAGCGATTAGTGACTTTGTTCGAATTGCTGTTTTTTCTGTCAAAAATGGTGTCTGGTGGCGGGGCCATGAGGGCCAGCCGACGTCGAAACATCGGGGGTTTTTGACGTTATTAGCTTTGACCTAGCCGCAAGCTATAACCGCAGGGAGGGCTAGGATGCTGTCAACGCTTGTTTACAAACATCTTGGTTGGATTAGTCTCCCTTTGAGGGGGTGAGAAGTTAAAAATAATTTTTCCCTCCTCAGGGCTCCCCTCTCCGCAGAGGATCTTTGGTCTTCCGCTGGAGCGCGGGCGGTATTGGTCCTAGGCCCCACACCGCCTCACGCCGCGCAGCCAGAGGTGAGAGCACGGCCTCGCCAGCGGCTGTGGCGAGGCCCTCGACAGGCGGCCATGTTTCCCCTGCCAGAGGTACCCTGGGCATTGAGTCAACAGGGGTCCACAAGGCCGACGGCCAGGGATCGGCCATATTGGATGAGTACGGCCTGAAAAACCGTCGTCGTCCTGCCAGAAGTAGCCCGCTCTCCGATCACTCCCTCCCCCAACACCAGCGGAAAAGGGCCTCTGATTTGTTTCCTTTGGCTGCGGGCCGCAAGCCTTCGTTGAAGCGCATGCGGCCCCACGTTTCGTTTCTCATGGGGACAGGGGCTGACACCCAGTTGATGGCTGAGCCTGGGTCTGTCCATGAGAATGTTGTGCTGTCAAGCGGCTCCCACACCATAAGCTGTGTTTGGTTGAGCCTGGTGTTACGTCTGTCAACTACAAGTGTTGTCAGCAGGGGGGTTCGAGACCTTTTTGAGGCAAACAGTGCAGGCTTCCCCGACCTCGCCTTCGCCAGGCCGGGTGTCACGTTGGTGCCTCCCACTCCCGCAAGATCGGCAGTGGTCTGGCAGGCGCGCGTGATTTGGGTGGTAGTAATATCACTGCAGGGCTACGGTGTGTAGGAACCCATGGGGCCCTCACACCTTGCATGTCCAGCTGCAGAACAACTCCTCAGCATGTTCTGGAGGGGTGTTCAGTGGGGGAGCTTTTGTCACCTAGTTTGATGTCAGCTTCCACCGTATCAAACCGGCCCTTTCTGTCGGGGTCCCCCCTTGGGTGCGATTGCCTCGTGGGTTGTATCAGGGACTGTTGTCCCGATTCCACGGAACGCCCTGCCCGCACGGTTGGCGGGTTCAGAGTTGGCTATGCACAGCGGGAGGGACCGGGCCGCCTATCTACAGTTCCTTGCGGACCAGTGCCGTATGGCAGCGGGTGCGCTCTGGGAGTATCATCACATATGGCTTCAGCAGTGCCATATGTCGAAGTGGATGGAGAGAATGCTGAGGCGGGGACTTGTATTTACACAACCCCACCCGTTTTCAGGTTTGGTACAGACCCTATTGTCAGGGTCACCAGCAGTGACAGCTCTGGTCAACGAGATCCAATCTCTGTGGACGAAGCAAGCCATCGTCGTGGCGTTTTCCTCCCGGTATTCTCTGGTGCCCGAGACCTGTCCCATGGGAAGGTTCAGCCTTTTTTGGATCGTCTCCTACCTGTTGAACACTGTCAGGTGGGGGTCTGGTTCTCCTCCATAGACCTGTAGGATGCGTATTCGCATCCCCGATCTTCCATCCTAGGGCTTACCTACGCTTCCTTTGCAGGGTTTAGCGTATGAGTACCAGAGGCTGCCGTTCGGCTTTTATCTGGCTCCCCGCATCTTCACCAAGTGCGTGGAGGCCGCACTGGGGCCTCTGCGTCGTCAGGGGTTACGAAGTGTATTCTGCCCTGATGACGTTCTGGTCCTTGGCGGTCAAGGTGGATCGTCAGGTCTCATACCAGGCAGGTGGTGGAATTCCTACCAGCCTGGGGTTTGCTGTAGACTGGAAGTAGAGTACTCCTCTTCCCAGTCAACGGGTGGAGTCCTATGGGCATCCCTCTCAGAGCGTGTTATCGACACGCTCGGGAGGTTCCATCCTAGGACGGTTACGGCGCTGTCCGTGATACGCCTGCTCGGTATGATGGCATCTGCTCATTCCGTGGTCCCTCTTGGCCTCCTCTTCACCCCAGGAGGAGGTTACAGAGGTGTTTTTTTCCCAGTATGGAAATAGACCCGGTGAGAGGCAAGTGGAAGCGGCTAAGGTTCCCGTGTCAGTACTGGGGGACCTAGCCCCCTGGGGAGGGCCTGGGGTCCTCACCAGGGGGGTCCCTAGGGGCAGTAGGCTGTCACACGTCACGTTTTTCACTGACGCCTCCCTCGCTGGAGACGCGTCGGGCCAACGCAGTAGGGGGCAGCTGGCAAGCCATGCTGCCCGGTCTGCGCTACGTTCAATGTGTTGGTATTGAAGGCGGTCCTTCTGGTCCTCAAACGGTGTTTGATCAGGACGGACAATACGACGTCAGCGTCGTATATCGACAGACAGGGAGGAGTGCGGGCGGCGGGCGGCTGGCTATGGGCGTTCTCCATCTGCGCAGCCTGATGGCTCTCCACATCCCCGGCAGGGTGAATGTGGGTACAGGTGTGATGTCGCGGGGCGGTCCTCACCCTGACCAGTGGGGATTACGTCCGGACATAGTCAGGCAGGTCTGGGACCGATGCCGTGGCGGCCTGGGATTCTTTCCCCCCATACATCTGTTAGGTCAGTTGTTAGGGCGGGTACGTTGAGGAGCGCAGGACCTTGATCCTGATTGCGCCGGACCGGGGTGCAGCTGTGTGGTTCCCGGTCCTGATCCAGCTCTTGGTAGCCCGTCGTGGCCTGTTCCTTGGTCATCGCGGGCCCTCTCTCAAGTGCACGGGTCTCTGTGTTAGTTCCCTGTGCTGGGCCAGCCGCTGCTGGTTGGCTGGTGAGAGGATGAGTCTGGAGAGGATGGATCCTTCTGTGGTGAGACCATCCGGAACGCGCATGCTCCCTCCACTATCGCGGTTTACGCGGGTAGGTGGCGTATTTTCCAAGAGTGGTGTAAGGCCACCCTCTTGTGAAGCGTTTCCTGCTTGGCGCTCGGCGCCTTAAGCCGGTGAAACGTTCTCTGTCTCCGAGTTGGGACCTTCAATTGGTCCTCGGCCGGTTGTCCGAGGCCCCGTTTGAGCCTCTTGAGCAGGCACCTTGGAACAGCTGTCTTCAAGACTGCGTTCCTGCTGGCCATCACCTCCGCTAAGCGCGTGGGTGAGCTCTGTGCTCTCTCGGTGCGGCCTGAGTGCCTATCTATTCGTGTCAATAGCGGTGCAACTCTGAGGCCTAATCCAGTCTTCGTGCCAAAAAATATCCGGAGCTCTTTTCGCTCCAGGGATATTGTGGTTCAGGCCTTCATCCGCCTCCTCACGCTGGTGAGTTAGAGGCGAGCCTTCACCTGTCGTGTCCGGTCCGGGCTTTGGGGGTTTACCTCAGCCGGACTCAGGACCTCAGGGCTACCGATCAGCTCTTTGTCTGTTACGGTGGCTCTCGCGCTGGTAAGGCACTGTCGAAACAGCGCCTGTCCCATTGGTTGTGCGAGGGCATTGCCCTTTGCTACACGTTGGCTGGGCTGGCCCCCCCTGGGGGTGTCAGGGCGCACTCCACTCGTGTTAGGAGGAGCCTCGGTGGAGGACATCTGTGCTGCGGCCTCATGGTCCTCCCCGGGTCCCTTCGTAAGGTTTTACCTCATGGACATGACTGGGGGTTCTGTCTCCCAGGCGGTTCTGAGGTCTGGAACCTCCCCTGCTTCCCGCCTTTCGGTGGGTTAGCAGGTGTGTGTGGGTGTGGACCACAAGGTGTTGTGTCACACGTGGTCCCGCCTGTGCTGTGCGTTTGGAGGTTTCTAGTTCCCTCTTTTTCGCACTTGGGTGGAGTTGACTGCCGCCCCCTCTTCACTAGGAAGGAGGGGTGACGGGACTCCCCTCCCCCCTGATGTGGGCTTACGGGTCCTCAGGGGGTACATTTGTCGGGCCTCGCGTCCGCTCTACCCATATCTCGATATGGCATAAGAACGGGACGCGATGCCAGTACGAGTATATAACGATAGGTTATGTATATAACCTAGTTATATGAGTACTGGCTAAGCGTCCCGCTCTTAGCGTGCCCTGAGGTCCCTTGGGGGGGGGGTTTCCCTGATGGAAAACTTTTCCAGAGGAAGGGCGAGTGGTGACCACGCCCGGTGTCTTATAGTAAGCCACTGGGGCGGGGCCTGGTCAAGTGCAAGGCTGTTTTGTTTTCGTTCATGTAGTACAGTAGGTACAGGAGATGAGGTATATCTCGATATGGCATAAGAGCGGGACGCTTAGCCAGTACTCATATAACTAGGTTATATACATAACCTATCGTTTTCAATGTAGCTATGACTAAAATTTTCAAAACATTAAGACCTAATTTGACAGCTAATGGGGATCCTAATAAAACATAAACATAAACAAACATATGGCGTTTAAAAACAAACAAGCCAGGTAATCATGAGTATGTATATACTGTGATATATAGTGAATAGTGTATTCTGTTTGTTTTGAGTATTTTGGTTTCGTAACGTCATCTTCTCAGCTCCACAGCGTTCACTCTCGACTGGTCTTCAAAATGCTGAAGCATATGGGTACTGTAGTAGTTACCATGGAAACAAGTAGAGGTTCAATTGCAGTGGATATACAGTCCCTTGTACTGTGTCATTCTTGTCAAATGTAAAAACGTAGATCTCATTTAATTACACTCAACTCTGCTGCCGTAAAATGTCAGACCAATTGCATAAGTGGAACCATATAAACCATCTACCTTGAGAAACTCCTATGACCATATAAAAAAAAATCTTAAAACAATCACATGACTCCCCAGGTCTATTTACCATAGACTGATATTTACGGAAGAAAATAAAGATGTCTGCCAACTGTGGTTGTTCCCAGTGATGTTGCTGCGAGCAGCTGTTGCACCCTGAAAAATAGGCGTTTTGGGAATCCGTAGCGTGCCGCGACACCATCTGTAACTGAGCGAGTGAGTGGGTGAGTAACCACAATTTGTCCTGCATTGCAAAATTTTACTCTGACTTAAAGCTGCAGTTGGCAACTTCAGAGAACTGTTCAATAGTGAGTGTACCTGCCCAGTAGAAATAGAACAAGCTCTGCATCACTTTTCAAACCGATGCACAAACAACAAACGTTTTCCATAGACTCCCAGAGGCACCAGCAGCGTTAAGCAGAATACAAATATTATTTATTAAATCTAATTCCCAGCTCCTGATTGGCAGGTGGTTTTGTACATTGTGTGAACAAGATGGTGGTGTTAAGCCTAATTTATACGTCTGCAAAAAAAAGAAAGAGTGTAGAGCCGC
Source organism: Notolepis coatsorum (assembly GCF_963971535.1). Taxonomy (NCBI): domain Eukaryota; kingdom Metazoa; phylum Chordata; class Actinopteri; order Aulopiformes; family Paralepididae; genus Notolepis; species Notolepis coatsorum. The sequence goes on from NC_140167.1 coordinate 58,571,858, forward strand.
AGAGACAGTATTGAAGGCATTCAGAAAGGTCCTGAAAAGTGTAACTACACGCATGGCACCGCAGATGCCACAGAGGTAATGATTGGGCTTGAGAACAAGGAGGCGGGACTTCCTATGTAATCAGTCACTCAACCTAGAATCTGTTTTATCAACAAAACAAAGATTAGGCGGCTGGGTGGCGCAGTGGGCAAGGCGTTCGCCACTAACGCAGGATATGCTGGTATCGAGCCCAGCTCTCGGCGTTGGCCGGCCGTCATACTAACACAATTGGCAGTGTTAGAGGGTGGGAAAGCCGGTGGGTGGGGATTGGACGTTGTGGACAGCGACTCCTACAGGTCGGTTGGGTGACGCCTGTACAGCAGAAACAGGAAGTATCGGGGGCAGCGTGAGCCTCCCACGCGTTACACCTCGCCACTGAGAGTTCGAACTGTCTGGTGAAAAGATGCGACAGGCTGCCTCCTCGTGTACCGGAGGGGACACGTGATGCAGGCTTCTATCCTCACTACAGCCGACCAGTGGGAGGCATAGTCTAGCAACGTTCAAGACAGGGGAGGGAAGAATTGGAAATTACTAAATTGGGATGGGAGAAAAATAGAAAAATAAGGAGAAAAAGTGGATAAAAAAAAAAAAGATTAAGCTGTTTCAATGGAGGCTGATAGGGCAACTTAACTTCACCACCATTGTGTAGCTGCCTATTGTAATATGTATTCATGAAGTCCTGTATGTGAATTGTGTCTGACATTCTTTTATAGGCAAACATATTTCTTCTTAGTAGATAGTATAACAATGTTTGATCTATTCCAAATATGATTAACTATGTATATTTCTGTATGGGTTGTGTATATTTCCTTGTAGGCCTCTTGGTCACAATAATGGGCTGATTTATTTCTCCCATCAGCTTCATTCCCATTGGCTACGGCTAAGAGTCTGGTTGCCTTTTTAGAGTTAAAAGCATGGAAGTAGATAAATCGTCTATTTTTGCATCCATACATTTGTTTTTGTCAGTGTGCAGGCTTTTCCTGATTACATTGGACATAAACTATACAGCATAATACGAAACAATGTAACCCTGAAAAATGCAAATAAGAAGATTAAAGATTGCACATAGAAATTGCAATTTATTGGCGGTCGGATGGCGTAGCGGAGTTTGCGCTGGTCACCAATGCAAGAGGCTGCGGTCTCGACTCCCGGAGTCAGCATTGCCTGCGGCTTGGGCCGGTCGTCATACTAACTTGTTTGGCTGAGTTAGCGGGAGGGAAGTCGAGGGTGGTAATCTGGCATTGTGGACAGCGACGCCTACAGGTCAGGTCTGGGCGCCTGCTCAGAGAAAGGCAGGAAATGGTGAAGGCAGCGTGACCTCCCACGCGTTACGCTTCACCAATGAGAGTCCTCGCTGCCAGGTGAAAAAAGAGCCACTGGCTGTTTCCACGTGTGTCGGAGGAAGCGTGTGGTAGACTTCAGAGTTCCCTTGTACCGACCAGTAGGAGGAACATGCGCACAACAACCAGGTAGGGGAGGGTGGGAATTGGCATAACGACTAAATTGGGATGGGGAGAAAAATAGAAAAATCAGACGGAGAAAAAGAGAGAATTTATTTTTGCAATTTATTACTTCATTCAGGCGGCCGGACATCATTCCATTCAGGCGTCCGGACATCGTTCCATTCAGGCGGCCGGATGAGGTGATTAATTAGCAGCAGTCTTTTACTATGTAATGATAAGGTAGTTAAAGCAAAGTTGTCTTGTTACGGCAGCGGTGGCTGAGCCCAAAAGCAGAACACACAGGGAGAGAGAGAATGGAGCGTTTTAGGTTGGTTTTAATTCCTTGGGTACCAGGCAGACAGGACAACGTAAGGTTATGTATATAACCAAGTTCTGTGAATGCTAGTGACGCTCAGCGTCATAATGCATAAATCTCGCTTCAGCGTATATACACTGAATAATTTCAAAATGTACCTTTACATACCAACATCCATCTGACCACACCCCCATCTGCTGCCTATATAAGCAGGGGTGGGGCCACACACTCATCTCCTTCCCAAAAAATTTCACCACAATGAAAGATCAAGGGCCGCAGTGGCGCCTAGACGCTGAGCGTCACTAGCATTCACAGAACTTGGTTATATACATAACCTTACGTTCTGTTTCATGCTAGCTTCCGCTCAGCGTCATAATGCATAACAGGAGCTGAGCGGGAGCTAGAAGCTCGACAAATGTACCCCACTGAGGCCCCCCACAACCATCAGAACCGGGGAGGACCGAGCCCCCCGACCCTCCCTAATGGAGGGATACCCTCCCTATTGGAGGACGGGAGGGAGACGGATCCGACCGTGCGAAGAGGAACTCGAGCAACTCAACGCACAGGGTGAGCAGACCATGGCTTGACCCCACGACTACGCACACGCACAACCCGCATGCCACCAGGGAACGAACGGAAGGAACAAACCTCGTTACTGCCCCCAAAATCACGGGGTCAAGAGCAAACTCAACCCCGTGGCAAGGCCGTAGCAGCGGAGCGCGAAGGAAGACCCAGACCCACTGAAGGGACTGGATCCCCCGGAAAAAGGGGGCCCGGAGAGGTCAATGACGCCAGGCATCAAGACCTCACCAGGCGGTCACTTAGTGACACCGCCCCCCACATCGCCAGCGTATTCGGACAGGGCCCCTCCAAGAGCGGGCCCTCCCCCCACTAGTACGCCGCCTGGCACACTGACCCTGCAACACAGGCAGTCATCATGGCCGTAACTTGAAGCACTCAAAAGGCTAACCATAACGGAAGCAGGCAGCGCACCGGGGAAACCAGGCAGCAGGCTTTAGACCCGAGCCTGGAGCACTGCAGGCGAGACAGGCGCCAAAGGGGTCAACTGAAAACAGCCCCCCGGCGGAAGGGGCGTATGCTTGCATTGTTGCGCACCATGACAAAGCCTCCACCAAAAAACCCTGACCCAGAGGGGTCGAGGCAGAGAAGGCTGACACGATTGGCAGACGTCATGAACGTGCAGGGGCACACTCAACCGGGTAACCCGGGAGTCGACTCTGCTCCAACACACCAGGGAATCAACCACCCTCATGGTACCACATACGGTGGTTGTTCCTATAACCCGTCAAGAAAAAAACTCCAAAACACACCTGCGGGTATACACCAGCTATACCGCAGTACAAGTGTTTCAGTTTCCAAAAAGGGTTATCCCAGGCCTACGGTTTCAACGAAACATTACTTCGGACCGGGCCCGGCGGCTCGGGAAGCACACAGGGTTACCAGAGGAGGTCCAGAAGACCACCCCAACAGCCCCCTCTTCGCCATGCGTGAGAGAGGAGCGAAAGAAAGGAGAACCAGTCCCTTTATGATAGTGTCAGGTACAACGTGTACCCAACAAAGGGTCTCCATAACGCCTAACCCTGTGACACCCGGGCCGACCAGGCATTTTTCCCCCCGAAAAAAGCACAAGTCCCTCAGGGTACCAGAACAGCAGATCTGCGTCCCCGGCGGGCAACGGGTTAACTGACCTGGACCAGCGCGACCAGAACCAGTCCCGTACCCTACCCACGCCGACATGCCCACTCCAGGAGAGGGGGTAGGTATGCGTGTCGATCTAAAACATGAAAAGAGGGCGCCACCCAGACGGTCCCATTTGTACCGCGCTCAGTGGCCCACCCCAAGGGTGTGAGACCCCTCTACCTATGTTCTGATCTATTCCGTTAACATCCCGCAGATATGAACGAGAATTCGTAGAGACAAACCTAGTAAACTGGCGCTCGGAAGAGACAAAACTCCATCCCAGTTGCCCTATAAAAACACTGTTTTAATAACGAGCAACCAAGGCGCACCAGCCTCATTTGTGATTCCTATCAGAAACACCCAGAGCCAGCACTATGTATGCGTCGAGACCCAAACACATCAATGGATAGTCTAACAAGACACCAGACATTGTTCCCCCAAGTCGCCTGGGAGAACGACAAGGAACCGTCGTGCTTCATGTTCTTTCCTCTTTTTTATTTAAAAAAGAAAGAAACACAGACTGACATGAATCCCACGTGACGCGGCTGAGGGTAAAAATCATTTTAATTTTTACATCCCACCACCCTCTCCACAGGGAGGAGACGGGAATCCCCAGAGAGACTTAAGAAATATTGCTACATTGAGCTATGTAACACTTGGGTTAGGGCTCTCCGAGGAGGAGGCACTGAACCAATACACACTCAATAATCGAATTGAATCGAATACACACACAATAGAGCAGAACTCCTTTTTGAAGTTCTACTCACCTTGACAATCTGAAGAGGAGGCTCTGAAACTCTGAGGAGGCTCCCTCACAGGGAAGGAGAGTCCGAACTCACAGAAGGCACTTCTCCCCGAGGAGGAGCTTCGTGAGGAGGAGCTCTGACAACTCCCTGAAACAGATCCATAACATGGACCTGAACAACCCACGGAAGTCTTACCAATAGAGACACGCTCAGTGACGTACTCTATGGCGGGGGAATTTCCGCTGTGCACACGCCCAATCTTTCAGGGCGTGGGACCAGGAAACTCCCCCCCCCCTTACCCTGCAACGTGCCGAACAGCAACGTGACAGGAACCCTGAAAGACAGGTGGTTTTAACCCCTGACCGATCAGAAAAGGGAAGGAAAGGTTTACCAGTTCACCCCTTTACGACCCCTCACCCCTGATAAGATGTAATGACAAAGTAGAGCCATGACCCAGTCATAGCCTGCTACATGAAGCATTAACAGCTTCACATAGCTCATGTGCTAACCTGCTATCTGAGTTTTACCAAGAAAAAAACACAGAACAGAGAGGGCCCTTTTAAGAGCCCCGGTCCAGACTTACACATGTGCTTCTGTGGACCAAACCTAACCCAGTTGTAGATCACAATGACACACACAACCCTTCATCACAACAAAAAATGGCAAAAGTACACTCTTACTACAGAGGAACGCCGTTTTTCATAACGAGAGAAGACACAAGTCCTTGATTATGTAATGGCCACAGACCTTGCTAAGCACACATGATAAGTGACCAAACAACCTTTTCTTTAGGAAAAAATTGTTTCTCAAGCGAAAGCACAACCCCAGCAACTTAAGCTGAGGGTTACATCGTATCCCCACAAACACAGTGACACAATATATTGTAAACAACATGTCTGAGAGGAGGGGGGGGAAGCCCCAGGGAAACCGGGGGGTCACCCCTCCTATCTTACCCTTGATACGGCCAAGGTGAACAGGCACCTCTGTTAATGTGTGAACATGCTGTTCATTGTCATCACAGGCTGAGAAAAAGATTCATTCCTCAATCACATGTCACTAAGCATAGCTTCACAGGTTATTACTAACCCTCTTAGTTGTGAGTTCACCCACGTTACAACGTTACATGAACACACATGTTCTCATCACAACCAACCAGTTCATTTTTACACATGCAAAAAACAACGCCGATTCACTATGGAGATAGACGCTATACCAGTGACAAGACAATTCACACACAACACGTGTCGTATCCTCAATGTATTGCAGCAACACATGTTTTGGAAACATCGTTATTACAAAACATTTAGAAGGGAAGAAAAGAAGAAGTGTTTAAAGTCCGGTCAGGACTCCTACCTTCACCCTGAGCGCAGGCCGAGAGAACAGCAACACTGGTTAACGGGACACCGAGTTGAACCCAGCATCTCCTGCATTGGTGACGAGGGTATGTCCGTGTAGGGTCGACTAACATCCTCTGTCAAAGATGACGTCGTAGTCAGAGTGTTTAAGGCATGTTATAGTCACAGTACCGTTTCAACAGTGTAGCATTAAGCTAACAGCCGTCCGACTGATAGCAACAAGCTAATGTTTACTAGCCTAGTGAACACAACGAGCTAGCGCCGCAGCTAATAGCTGACTGGCTAACACAGTAGGCCACAAACTAGCACGCTAGCTAAGCAGCTATCACCTGAACTGTACACAACGACATAATAAGCCACACTTCAGACAGGCCGCCGCCTGAGTCCCTCCCCATCCTAAGAGGGAAGAGAAAAAGAAATGTCAACTCAGTTTTCAACAGTGATTTACCAGACATACAGCGGAGCCGGCACAAATCCCATCCGGGCTGCAGCCGACTTGAGCATGGATCTTCCGATAACGAAGCTCCATGCCCACATTTCCTCGTTAGGGTGTACTTCCACATTCATGTGAAAGATGGGGCCTGCACGGGACAGAGAAGCATCCGCTCGTCCAGAGAATCCCGGGTTTTAACCAGGTCTCGGTCGCGGCCCACTAGGTTGACCATCATGGGCGTCAGACCAAGATCCTCCGTCCGCCGCTTAAGAAGCCGAACAGAGGACCCTAGTCCGGGGTCGGCTTTTGTAAAATTGTACTTACCCAACACGGAAGCACCCAGTTCTCACAACAGCCGGTGCCTCCCACAGTCCAGCTGTATGACCGGAGGGCCAAAACCCATCCAGCCGCAGCAAGGAGGACTGCAGTTGGGGAGTATATCAGCGGCGCGAGCCCCTAATACGAAAAAGCCGGTGGAGGTCAGAATGATCATCATCTTCCAGACACTCCAGTGACGAAGACAATATCGCCGTATTTTCTCGAAAATATTGAGAGAGAAAATAAAGATATAATGTCAACATATCTCCTTGTTCTTCTGTTTTCCTTTCTCCAGCTAATACTTTCTTCCTCGCCAAGTGATTGGTATACAGGCACTATCTTGTGGATGACATTTGAGAAGGAGATGAGTGTGTGGCCCCACCCCTGCTTATATAGGCAGCAGATGGGGGTGTGGTCAGACGGATGTTGGTATGTAAAGGTATATTTTGAAATTATTCAGTGTATATACGCTGAAGCGAGATTTATGCATTATGACGCTGAGCGGAAGCTAGCATGAAACAGAACTGTATATATACAGAAATGTGCGGCTTTGGACGAGCAGGGGCGCTCGCTTGAGATTCCCAGCGACGTCCGAGCGGGTGGCGTGTCAGGAAACGGCGCGGGCCGGGAGTGATGGTCCTGGGCATAGGGAGAACAGAGGTTAGAGCAAGGCAGGCAAACAAAGACAGAGCAGCAAGGGTGGGTGCGTCCTCGTACCTATAGGTTGATAGGATAACACTGCGACGATCAGGAGCAGGATCCATAGGGTTCATATCGGGGTTGGTGACGAGCGGATGACTCTCAGCTGTGCTGATTGCAGCCAGGTGACAGCGTGGGAACGCTGGGGTCGGAAGCTGCCCATATAAGTGGCGTGGAAGCAGGAGGAGAGAGAGAGGCTCTCCCCGTGATTGTGACACGTCTCTGGTAAAAGTTCAATAATCTGTATTATGTAGTGAAAATCACTATTTTGGCAAGATTTCGCTTGGGAAATAGCCTACAGTACTTTTTAGATGTGAATAAACTAAGGCTGTCAATCGATTAAAATATTTAATCTGATTAATCGCATGATTGTCCATAGTTAACTCGCGATTAATTGCAAATTAATCGCATATTTTGTATCTGTTCTAAATCTACCTTAAATGGATATTTTTCAAGTTTTAATACTCTTATCAACATGAGAGTCAACAAATGCTTGCTTTATGCAGCCATTTAAGACAAAAGGATGACCCTCATGCATTGCAAATTTGCATCAAATTCAAAACAGAGTGATGCACAAAATAACTTAAAAGAAAATAAGTAAGGGATAATGTACTCGGTCATTGTCGCAAAATAATTGACCGACACAGAGTTTAGAACACCGAGGCGCCTCGCCGAGGTGTTCTTTAAACGTAGTGAAGGTCAATTATTTTGCGACAATGACCGAGTATAGCTATACATTATCCCGCTTATTACATGGCTAACTTACTAACAATATACCTAATTAATTTTACACCATCGACAAGACGAGATCAAATGCAGACGCAGTTCTGTTCTGTCGCTCCGCTGTCATCGCCGGCAGCTTCGCCAGCAGCCGGCAGGTGTGTCTGATTGGCTGCACTGATGCAGTGTGTGTCAGTGGGCTTGATTGCTACAGCTGCGCACAGCGGTCATTATTGCTCGGCAGAGGTCCGTTATCGAGTAATAACGGACCTCTGACGAGCGCTATTGACCAATCACAATCAAGCATTTCGGCGATTATTATGTAATAATAATTTATATTTATATATTATTTATTTATTTATATATATAAATAGGGGAAAGATGTTGACAGAATCTGGCTATGGGGCGACAATAATGTGGTCAAGAGGCATGGTTTCTATCTTTAGCCTTCGGCGTGGTTTATTATTCACATGGTAAAGCAGCAGCACATGAGTTCTCCTCTCTCTGAGAGGCAGGTGGAAAAGAGGTAGAGGGGGAGGAGACATCTCCTTAAATACTCGCCACCTGGTGGCAGCATTAGTGGCTCCCCCTAGAGCGCCCTCTAGTGGAAACAGTTATATATACAGTTAGACAGTTACTTGCAATCCTACATAGAACCTCTAACTTTAACAAAAGAAAACGTTAGGAACTTGTTACATTCACCCACACAAGGGCTGAGGACTCACGCCCCCCCCCCTCTCTCTCTCTCTCTCTCTCTCTCTCTCTCTCTCTCTCTCTCTCTCTCTCTCTCTCTCTCTCTCTCACTCTCTCACACACACACACACACACACACACACACACACACACACACACACTCTCTCTCTCTCTCTCTCTCTCTCTCTCTCTCTCACACACACACACTTTTAGTCAGAAACAAACATAGTATCAATGAGAGTATCAATAATGCACCTGAAATATTTAGAATTTCTTTTAAAACGTTAATCTTGCGTTAAAAAAATGGTGGCGTTAAAATAATTGTGTGTTAATAACGCGTTAACTTTGACAGCCTTAGAATAAACGTTACCTCTATGACTTGCAATGTCACTAACTCTCTCAGTCACTACACCCTGCTCGCTACTGGCGACCCCCAACAACAGCAGGGCCCAGCCAGCTAGCAAGCCACCTAGCTCAGAGAGCTGGCTATTAAGCCATCACAAGAATTCATGGGAATGAATGGGATAAAAATATGTCCGACAATCGTTTTTTTTGTATGCCAAACCACCAAGCTACATTCACCAGCAACACACAGGAGCTTTGTCACAGCCTCTTTGAAAACTGCAATAGATAGCTACTGCTAGAGCTATAGCCCTCAACGACTACAGGCCAGTCGCTCTGACGTCACACGTCATGAAGACGTTTGAGAGACTGGTCCTGCAACACCTCAAGCCCCTGGTGCGTGACTCCCTCGACCCCCTGCAGTTTGCATACCAGGCAAACATCGGGGTGGAGGATGCCATCATCTACATGCTCCACAGAGCGTACACGCACCTGGAGAAGCCGCGCAGCTCAGTGAGGATTATGTTCTTTGATTTCTCCAGCGCCTTCAACACCATCCAGCCGTCACTGCTAGCGGAGAAGCTCTCTGCGATGCAGCTGGAGCACGGCTTGGTGGCCTGGATCGAGGACTATCTCACTGAGAGGCCACAGTACGTCAGACTAAAGGACAGTCAGTCTGACGTACTGGTGAGCAACACCGGCGCCCCCCAAGGAACTGTGCTGTCACCCTTCCTCTTCACCCTCTACACCTCAGACTTCTGCCGCAACTCAAGCGGGTGCCACCTGCAGAAGTTCTCAGACGACTCCTCCATCGTAAGCTACATCACCGACGATGATGAGGAGGAGTACAGAGCCCTGGTGGAGAGCTTCGTGGGGTGGAGCGACAGCAACCACCTCCAACTCAACACCAGTAAGACCAAGGAGCTGGTGGTGGACTTCCGGAGGGGCAAGAAGAGGCCCCCCCCGATTCCCATCTCCATCCGAGGGGTGGATGTGGAGATGGTGGACTCATACAAGTTCCTTGGGGTACACCTGAACAATAAACTGGACTGGTCGGACAACACAGAGGCCCTCTACAGGAAGGGACAGAGCAGGCTGTTCTTCCTGAGGAGACTCAGGTCCTTCAATGTGTGCAACAAACTGCTGCAGTCTTTTTACCAGTCTGTTGTGGCCAGCATCCTCTTCTATGCTGTGGCATGCTGGGGAGGCTACATCAACTCAAGGGACACCAACAAGCTCAACAAGCTGGTGAGGAAGGCTAGCTCCGTGGTGGGAGTCGAGCTACCTAGACTTGAGGTGATGGTAGAGAGGGGGATGATAAGGAAGCTGGCTGCCATCATGGAGAACCCCTACCACCCCCTCTACGACGAGCTAGTCAAGATGAGAAGCTCGTTCAGCCACAGACTCATTCCCCCCCGACACTCAACTAACCGCCTCGGACAGTCCTTCATACCAGCGGCCATCAGGCTCCACAACAGTGGGCAGCGACTAGCAGCCTCCAGGCTCCACAACAGGGGGCAGCGACAGCGACTGCTACCAGACATTGACCTGGGACTTATAGGAACCCAAGGAGGACAACCTACACTACCTTAGGCTTACTGCACCCTATGTGGATACTGTGATACTGTGAATAATGTATATTTCAGTGGATACCGTGATACTGTGAATAATGTATACTCAGTAGATAGTAAATTATAACACTACCTCATGCATACTGCACCTTATGTGACACTGTGAATAATGTGAATATTCCTCAGCTAGTCAGATAGTAAATTATATTGACCATATTGATCAAATTGTTTACACTGCCTGTGTTGTTTTTTACTACCTGTATACTGTGTTGTTTTACTACCTGTACCCCCACCCCCCTCCCCCCCATGCTGCTATGATGCCTGCATTTCCCCAAGGGGATCAATAAAGGAATATCTTATCTTATCTTATCTTAGACGCGCACGGGACAGGTGAGCACAATCAGAGCATAATGAAGCGCCATAGAAAAGCAAGACAAGAGTGAAGGAAGCATTGGAGTAGCTGAGGCGAAACCAGGGAGTGGAAGAGAGAGAAGTAAGAGAAGAGGAGAAGATGAGAAGATTATTATCTGTGTGACCCAATGCTGTTGATGACTGTTTTTGGAAGGAGATCCCGGCTGTGTGCCCGAACCTCCAACTGTCTGAGAACCCACTTTGGTATCGACCCCTGCTTGCCCGATGTCTCTTCTCCCAGATCAGCCCCTGCCCGTATGAGAACCAATCCCTGTGTACCGATCACCGCTATCGGACAACGGCGATTATTTTGGACAATGGACTGGCTGATGCTCTTCCTTCCACATAAACAGCAAAATAAATTCTGTTAAACTTGATTCTACCTTGTGCCGTGTGTATTTTATTCATTCCAATCTGGTGACAGCTCAATACAACCCAGAATCTGTCACAACACAGGTTAAATGTGAGGGCCAAGAAGCAATAAAACCTAGACTATAAAACACAAACGCATGAGCTATCTTAGCAATTTCCTAGAAATAACAAGGGGGAGTCAAAGTCGCTTGCTGATAATGGTGATTCAGCATGTGGACTGAGAAAGGAAATTATTTTCTGATGTTTGAGTTGATAAACAGAAAAAAGACACTGCGCCGCCACACTTGGATGGTGATGGTAAGAATAACATGTTGGGAGCTGGATCTTTATTATTATATATTATATTAGTGACTTGGTGATGAATTACTTCCATGCATGAATCATACATCCATTGAAAGGATTATTATTTTTACTAACAATAACAATGTATTGTTAGATCATGTTGTACAGTAAGTACAACATCATCTAACAATACAGAAAAAATAAATGCAAACAAAATAGGATACTTTTTACGGTACTTTTAATGTACATGTTATGTGGCTTCACCTTCTGAGCCACCACTATGTCACCAACATCTTTATTTAATCAAATTTTTGTAATTTAGCAGGTTGACATCAATCTCTGTATCCAAGCTGATAGAATTACTGCATTAATGGAAAGAGCTGGAGCTAAGTCGTATCAGCCATTGTTTCCTAAGCACCACTGGGGATATGGTGCAGTGAAGTGTTAATAATTAAATAATCCATGATGAATACCCAGTTCTTTATTTGTTTTATTGTTCATGCTGGTACATGTCATACAAGTAATATTCCTACTGGTTTAAATAAACTATTTATGATGAGCAAGATCTTTGTGCAAAAGGAATTAGAGGCCTGTCTCATATAGAAGCCTGTCCCAAATAAAGGCGGGGTGAGTTCAGTGATTGAAGCGAATAACAGCCTGGGCTATTAATTTAAGTTTTACAGTAGTCAATATTTTAGAACCCCTCCCTCCTCTCCCAATATCACAAACCGTGTTTTCAGGGGAGCTCATATCTTATTAAGAGGAGCGAAGCTCCCTGTAGTTCACCCCCTGTTACAAAGGCATTCATGAACCATACAGTGCAGAGAATCATCACACACACAACACATCTATGGCAGAGGCAACCATGTAAGATGCCAACCTGCTTGTTGGGAGCAGTTAGGGGTCCGGTGTCTTGCTCAAGGACACTTCGACAAGTGTCTGCCTTTGCCGGGATCAAACCGGGAACCTTCAGATTGCCAGACAAGTGCTCTACCTCCTGATCCCCACTGCCCCCTCCCCCCCCCCCCCCCCCCCCCACCCCCCCCACCCCCCCACCATGGAACACAGACCACCTGACTAACCA